>NW_024059243.1:0-38704 GCF_016432855.1 Salvelinus namaycush | reverse complement strand
GTGTTACTGTAGAGAACATAGTGGTCCTGTGAAATGTTTACTATAGAGAATGAAGTGGTCCTGTGAAAAGTTTACTGTAGAGAATGAAATGGTCCTGTGAAGTGTTTACTGTAGAGAACATAGTGATCCTGTGAAGTGTTTACTATAGAGAACATAGTGGTCCTGTGAAGTGTTTACTATAGAAAACATAGTGGTCCTGTGAAGTGTTTACTATAGAGAACATAGTGGTCCTGTGAAGTGTTTACTATAGAGAATATAGTGGTCCTGTGAAGTGTTTACTATAGAGAACATAGTGGTCCTGTGAAGTGTTTACTATAGAGAACATAGTGGTCCTGTGAAGTGTTTACTATAGAGAACATAGTGGTCCTGTGAAGTGTTTACTATAGAGAACATAGTGGTCCTGTGAAGTGTTTACTGTAGAGAACATAGTGGTCATGTGAAATGTTTACTATAGAGAATATAGTGGTCCTGTGAAGTGTTTACTATAGAGAACATAGTGGCCCTGTGAAGTGTTTACTATAGAGAACATAGTGGTCCTGTGAAGTGTTTACTATAGAGAACATAGTGGTCCTGTGAAGTGTTTACATATAGAGAATATATGGGTCCTTTGAAGTGTTTACTATAGAGAACATAGTGGTCCTGTGAAGTGTTTACTATAGAGAACAGAGTGGTCCTGTGAAGTGTTTACTATAGAGAACATAGTGGTCATGTGAAGTGTTTACTGTAGAGAATGAAGTGGTCCTGTGAAGTGTTTACTATAGAGAACATAGTGGTCCTGTGAAGTGTTTACATATAGTGAATATATGGGTCCTTTGAAGTGTTTACTATAGAGAACATAGTGGTCCTGTGAAGTGTTTACTATAGAGAATATAGGGGTCCTGTGAAGTGTTTACTATAGAGAACAGAGTGGTCCTGTGAAGTGTTTACTGTAGAGAACATAGTGGTCCTGTGAAGTGTTTACTGTAGAGAATGAAGTGGTCCTGTGAAGTGTTTACTATAGAGAACAGAGTGGTCCTGTGAAGTGTTTACTATAGAGAATATAGTGGTCCTGTGAAGTGTTTACTGTAGAGAATGAAGTGGTCCTGTGAAGTGTTTACTGTAGAGAATGAAGTGGTCCTGTGAAGTGTTTACTATAGAGAACATAGTGGTCCTGTGAAGTGTTTACTATAGAGAACATAGTGGTCCTGTGAAGTGTTTACTATAGAGAATATAGTGGTCCTGTGAAGTGTTTACTATAGAGAACATAGTGGTCCTGTGAAGTGTTTACTATAGAGAACATAGTGGTCCTGTGAAGTGTTTACTATAGAGAATATAGTGGTCCTGTGAAGTGTTTACTGTAGAGAATGAAGTGGTCCTGTGAAGTGTTTACTGTAGAGAATGAAGTGGTCCTGTGAAGTGTTTACTATAGAGAATATAGTGGTCCTGTGAAGTGTTTACTATAGAGAACATAGTGGTCCTGTGAAGTGTTTACTATAGAGAATGAAGTGGTCCTGTGAAGTGTTTACTATAGAGAATGAAGTGGTCCTGTGAAGTGTTTACTATAGAGAATATAGTGGTCCTGTGAAGTGTTTACTATAGAGAACATAGTGGTCCTGTGAAGTGTTTACATATAGTGAATATATGGGTCCTGTGAAGTGTTTACTATAGAGAATATAGCTGTACACTATGTAGCAGTAATTTGTGGTTGGACACACACACACACACACACACACACACACACACACACACACACACACACACACACACACACACACACACACACACACACACACACACACACACACACACACACACACTAACCTCTGAAATACACCCAAGGCAAGAAATGGAGTTTGAAAAGTGAAATATAACAGAGCAGTTCCTCTGTGTCTGAGATTCCTTCATTCCTTAGAGCCTGTGATTATACAGCTGTATTATAGTGGTCGTGGTTAATGGTCCGTAAGTACAGAGACGAATCATTGTGTGAAAGAACTATCTATGCCATGTATTTCTCACTGTTTATATTACTCACTGTACACAGATGAGCGGCTGGTAACGTTTTCCCGTCATCTCATCAAAGGTTGCCCCCGTAGGCTGAAATATTGGTCGTCTTCACACCAGACTTGGAACCCTTTGACCGTTGACTACAAGGTTTCATCTCATACAATGTGTCTGTGTTTTATCATACAACCTACATTGTGTGAATAAAATATTTGAGCCCCAGAGGGGCACATTGAGGTTACAACTGACGACAGACAGACAGACAGACAGACAGACAGACAGACAGACAGACAGACAGACAGACAGACAGACAGACAGACAGACAGACAGACAGGGATACTACAGACAGACAGACAGACAGACAGACAGACAGACAGACAGACAGACAGACAGACAGACAGACAGACAGACAGACAGACAGGGATACTACAGACACACAGACAGACAGACAGACAGACAGACAGACAGACAGACAGACAGACAGACAGACAGACAGACAGACAGACAGACAGACAGACAGACAGACAGACAGACAGACAGACAGACAGACAGACAGACAGACAGACAGGGATACTACAGACAGACAGACAGACAGACAGACAGACAGACAGACAGACAGACAGACAGACAGACAGACAGACAGACAGACAGACAGACAGACAGACAGACAGACAGACAGACAGACAGACAGACAGACAGACAGACAGACAGTGCTTCAAGTGCTTTAAACGACTACTGGAAGGTGTGGAGGATGTTTGCACACTGTGTTTGTATACCTGTAGTGGAGGGAAGGAGAGGTCTGTGTTTGTATACCTGTAGTGGAGGGAAGGAGAGGTCTGTGTTTGTACACCTGTAGTGGAGGGAAGGAGAGGTCTGTGTTTGTACACCTGTAGTGGAGGGAAGGGGAGGTCTGTGTTTGTACACCTGTAGTGGAGGGAAGGAGAGGTCTGTGTTTGTACACCTGTAGTGGAGGGAAGGAGAGGTCTGTGTTTGTACACCTGTAGTGGAGGGAAGGAGAGGTCTGTGTTTGTACACCTGTAGTGGAGGGAAGGGGAGGTCTGTGTTTGTATACCTGTAGTGGAGGGAAGGAGAGGTCTGTGTTTGTATACCTGTAGTGGAGGGAAGGAGAGGTCTGTGTTTGTATACCTGTAGTGGAGGGAAGGAGAGGTCTGTGTTTGTATACCTGTAGTGGAGGGAAGGAGAGGTCTGTGTTTGTACACCTGTAGTGGAGGGAAGGAGAGGTCTGTGTTTGTACACCTGTAGTGGAGGGAAGGGGAGGTCTGTGTTTGTACACCTGTAGTGGAGGGAAGGAGAGGTCTGTGTTTGTACACCTGTAGTGGAGGGAAGGAGAGGTCTGTGTTTGTACACCTGTAGTGGAGGGAAGGAGAGGTCTGTGTTTGTATACCTGTAGTGGAGGGAAGGAGAGGTCTGTATTTGTATACCTGTAGTGGAGGGAAGGAGAGGTCTGTGTTTGTATACCTGTAGTGGAGAGAAGGAGAGGTCTGTGTTTGTATACCTGTAGTGGAGGGAAGGAGAGGTCTGTGTTTGTACACCTGTAGTGGAGGGAAGGGGAGGTCTGTGTTTGTATACCTGTAGTGGAGGGAAGGAGAGGTCTGTGTTTGTAGGTCTGTAGTGGAGGGAAGGAGAGGTCTTTCCAAACTGTGTACTGTATGTTGTTCCCACATTTCTTCCCATGATTAGTTAGTATATCATTATCTCATATGTAATTAGAGCTAGGCTCAGAAGATATATACAGTATTATGGTGAGTAAAACATTTAAACTTGTTAACCCTCGCAAGGCTGCCGGCCCAGATGGCATCCCTAGCCGCGCCCTCAGAGCAGACCAGCTGGATGGAGTGTTTACAGACATATTCAATCTCTCCCCATCCCAGTCTGCTGTCCCCACATACTTCAAGATGGCCACCATTGTTCCTGTACCCAAGAAGGCAAAGGTAACTGAACTAAATGACTATCGCCCCGTAGCACTCACCTCTGTCATCATGAAGTGCTTTGAGAGACTAGTCAAGGATCATATCACCACCTCTACCTTATCTGCCACCCTAGACCCACTTCAATTTGCTTACCGCTCCAATAGATACACAGACAATACAACTGCCATCACTCTGCAACCTGCCCTATCCCATCTGGACAAGAGGAATACCTACAGTCGAAGTTGGAAGTTTACAAACACTCAGGTTGGAATCATTAACACGTTTTTCAACCACTCCACAAATGTCTTGTTAACAAACTATAGTTTTGGCAAGTCGGTTAGGACATCTACTTTGTGCATGACACAAGTCATTTTTCCAACAATTTTTTTACAGACAGATGATTTCACTTATAATTCACTGTATCACAAATCCAGTGGGTCAGAAGTTTTCATACAGTAAGTGGACTGTGCCTTTAAACAGCTTGGAAAATTCCAGAAAATTATGTCATGGCTTTAGAAGCTTCTGATAGACTAATTGACATCATTTGAGTCAATTGGAGGTGTACCTGTGGATGTTTTTCAAGGCCGTCCTTCAAACTCAGTGCATCTTTGTTGGAAATTATGGCAAAATCAAAAGAAATCAGCCAAGAACTCAGAAAAAAATTGAAGACCTCCACAAGTCTGGTTCATCCTGGTTCACAAGTCTGGTTCACTCTGTTAAAAACCGCTCCACATCCTTTCCAACCACTCTGTTAAAAACCGCTCCACATCCTTTCCAACCACTCTGTTAAAAACCGCTCCACATCCTTTCCAACCACTCTGTTAAAAGCCGCTCCACATCCTTTACAACCACTACACTAAATACCAATCCACATCCGTTCCAACCACTCCTCTAAAAACCACTCCACATCCTTTCCAACCACTCCTCTAAAAGCCGCTCCACATCCGTTCCAACCACTCTGTTAAAAGCTGCTCCACATCCGTTCCAACCACTCCTCTAAAAACCACTCCACATCCGTTCCAACCACTCCTCTAAAAACCGCTCCTCACCCTTTCCAACCACTCCTCTAAAAACCGCTCCACATCCTTTCCAACCACTCCTCTAAAAACCGCTCCACATCCTTTCCAACCACTCTGTTAAAAACCGCTCCACATCCTTTCCAACCACTCCTCTAAAAACCGCTCAACATCCTTTCCAACCACTCCTCTAAAAACCGCTCCACATCCTTTCCAACCACTCCTCTAAAAACCACTCCACATCCTTTCCAACCACTCCTCTAAAAACTGCCCCACATCCTTTCCAACCACTCTGTTAAAAACCGCTCCACATCCTTTCCAACCACTCTGTTAAAAACCGCTCCACATCCTTTCCAACCACTCTGCTAAAAACCGCTCCACATCCTTTCCAACCACTCTGTTAAAAAACACTCCACATCCTTTCCAACCACTCTGTTAAAAACCGCTCCACATCCTTTCCAACCACTCTGCTAAAAACCGCTCCACATCCTTTCCAACCACTCCTCTAAAAACCGCTCCACATCCTTTCCAACCACTCTGTTAAAAACCGCTCCACATCCTTTCCAACCACTCTGTTAAAAACCGCTCCACATCCTTTCCAACCACTCTGTTAAAAACCGCTCCACATCCTTTCCAACCACTCTGCTAAAAACCGCTCCACATCCTTTCCAACCACTCTGTTAAAAACCGCTCCACATCCTTTCCAACCACTCTGTTAAAAACCACTCCACATCCTTTCCAACCACTCTGCTAAAAACTGCTCCACATCCTTTCCAACCACTCTGTTAAAAACCGCTCCACATCCTTTCCAACCACTCTGCTAAAAACCGCTCCACATCCTTTCCAACCACTCTGCTAAAAACCGCTCCACATCCTTTCCAACCACTCCTCTAAAAACCGCTCCACATCCTTTCCAACCACTCTGTTAAAAACCGCTCCACATCCTTTCCAACCACTCTGCTAAAAACCGCTCCACATCCTTTCCAAACACTCCTCTAAAAACCACCCCACATCCTTTCCAACCACTCTGTTAAAAACCGCTCCACATCCTTTCCAACACTCTGTTAAAAACCGCTCCACATCCTTTCCAACCACTCCTCTAAAAACCGCTCCACATCCTTTCCAACCACTCTGTTAAAAACCGCTCCACATCCTTTCCAACCACTCCTCTAAAAACCGCTCCACATCCTTTCCAACCACTCCTCTAAAAACCGCTCCACATCCTTTCCAACCACTCTGTTAAAAACCGCTCCACATCCTATCCAACCACTCTGCTAAAAACCGCTCCACATCCTTTCCAACCACTCTGCTAAAAACCGCTCCACATCCTTTCCAACCACTCTGTTAAAAACCGCTCCACATCCTTTCCAACCACTCTGCTAAAAACTGCTCCACATCCTTTCCAACCACTCCTCTAAAAACTGCTCCACATCCTTTCCAACCACTCTGTTAAAAACCGCTCCACATCCTTTCCAACCACTCCTCTAAAAACTGCTCCACATCCTTTCCAACCACTCTGTTAAAAACCGCTCCACATCCTTTCCAACCACTCTGCTAAAAACCGCTCCACATCCTTTCCAACCACTCTGTTAAAAACCGCTCCACATCCTTTCCAACCACTCTGTTAAAAACCGCTCCACATCCTTTCCAACCACTCCTCTAAAAACCGCTCCACATCCTTTCCAACCACTCCTCTAAAAACCGCTCCACATCCTTTCCAACCACTCCTCTAAAAACCGCTCCACATCCTTTCCAACCACTCTGCTAAAAACCGCTCCACATCCTTTCCAACCACTCTGCTAAAAACCGCTCCACATCCTTTCCAACCACTCTGCTAAAAACCGCTCCACATCCTTTCCAACCACTCCTCTAAAAACCGCTCCACATCCTTTCCAACCACTCCTCTAAAAACCGCTCCACATCCTTTCCAACCACTCTGTTAAAAACCGCTCCACATCCTTTCCAACCACTCCTCTAAAAACCGCTCCACATCCTTTCCAACCACTCTGTTAAAAACCGCTCCACATCCTTTCCAACCACTCTGTTAAAAACCGCTCCACATCCTTTCCAACCACTCTGCTAAAAACCGCTCCACATCCTTTCCAACCACTCTGTTAAAAACCGCTCCACATCCTTTCCAACCACTCTGTTAAAAACCGCTCCACATCCTTTCCAACCACTCTGTTAAAAACCGCTCCACATCCTTTCCAACTACTCTGTTAAAAACCGCTCCACATCCTTTCCAACCACTCCTCTAAAAACCGCTCCACATCCTTTCCAACCACTCTGTTAAAAACCGCTCCACATCCTTTCCAACCACTCTGTTAAAAACCGCTCCACATCCTTTCCAACCACTCTGTTAAAAACCGCTCCACATCCTTTCCAACCACTCTGTTAAAAACCGCTCCACATCCTTTCCAACCACTCCTCTAAAAACCGCTCCACATCCTTTCCAACCACTCTGTTAAAAACCGCTCCACATCCTTTCCAACCACTCTGTTAAAAACCGCTCCACATCCTTTCCAACCACTCTGCTAAAAACCGCTCCACATCCTTTCCAACCACTCTGTTAAAAACCGCTCCACATCCTTTCCAACCACTCTGTTAAAAACCGCTCCACATCCTTTCCAACCACTCTGTTAAAAACCGCTCCACATCCTTTCCAACTACTCTGTTAAAAACCGCTCCACATCCTTTCCAACCACTCCTCTAAAAACCGCTCCACATCCTTTCCAACCACTCTGTTAAAAACCGCTCCACATCCTTTCCAACCACTCTGTGAAAAACTGCTCCACATCCTTTCCAACCACTCTGTTAAAAACCGCTCCACATCCTTTCCAACCACTCTGCTAAAAACCGCTCCACATCCTTTCCAACCACTCTGCTAAAAACCGCTCCACATCCTTTCCAACCACTCCTCTAAAAACCGCTCCACATCCTTTCCAACCACTCTGTTAAAAACCGCTCCACATCCTTTCCAACCACTCTGCTAAAAACCGCTCCACATCCTTTCCAAACACTCCTCTAAAAACCACCCCACATCCTTTCCAACCACTCTGTTAAAAACCGCTCCACATCCTTTCCAACCACTCTGTTAAAAACCGCTCCACATCCTTTCCAACCACTCCTCTAAAAACCGCTCCACATCCTTTCCAACCACTCTGTTAAAAACCGCTCCACATCCTTTCCAACCACTCCTCTAAAAACCGCTCCACATCCTTTCCAACCACTCCTCTAAAAACCGCTCCACATCCTTTCCAACCACTCTGTTAAAAACCGCTCCACATCCTTTCCAACCACTCTGCTAAAAACCGCTCCACATCCTTTCCAACCACTCTGCTAAAAACCGCTCCACATCCTTTCCAACCACTCTGTTAAAAACCGCTCCACATCCTTTCCAACCACTCTGTTAAAAACCGCTCCACATCCTTTCCAACCACTCTGCTAAAAACCGCTCCACATCCTTTCCAACCACTCTGTTAAAAACCGCTCCACATCCTTTCCAACCACTCTGTTAAAAACCGCTCCACATCCTTTCCAACCACTCTGTTAAAAACCGCTCCACATCCTTTCCAACTACTCTGTTAAAAACCGCTCCACATCCTTTCCAACCACTCCTCTAAAAACCGCTCCACATCCTTTCCAACCACTCTGTTAAAAACCGCTCCACATCCTTTCCAACCACTCTGTTAAAAACCGCTCCACATCCTTTCCAACCACTCTGTTAAAAACCACTCCACATCCTTTCCAACCACTCTGTTAAAAACCGCTCCACATCCTTTCCAACCACTCCTCTAAAAACCGCTCCACATCCTTTCCAACCACTCTGTTAAAAACCGCTCCACATCCTTTCCAACCACTCTGTTAAAAACCGCTCCACATCCTTTCCAACCACTCTGCTAAAAACCGCTCCACATCCTTTCCAACCACTCTGTTAAAAACCGCTCCACATCCTTTCCAACCACTCTGTTAAAAACCGCTCCACATCCTTTCCAACCACTCTGTTAAAAACCGCTCCACATCCTTTCCAACTACTCTGTTAAAAACCGCTCCACATCCTTTCCAACCACTCCTCTAAAAACCGCTCCACATCCTTTCCAACCACTCTGTTAAAAACCGCTCCACATCCTTTCCAACCACTCTG
Organism: Salvelinus namaycush; assembly: GCF_016432855.1. Lineage (NCBI taxonomy): Eukaryota > Metazoa > Chordata > Actinopteri > Salmoniformes > Salmonidae > Salvelinus > Salvelinus namaycush. The sequence continues at coordinate 29,633 of NW_024059243.1, read as the reverse complement.
TGAAAAACTGCTCCACATCCTTTCCAACCACTCTGTTAAAAACCGCTCCACATCCTTTCCAACCACTCTGCTAAAAACCGCTCCACATCCTTTCCAACCACTCTGCTAAAAACCGCTCCACATCCTTTCCAACCACTCCTCTAAAAACCGCTCCACATCCTTTCCAACCACTCTGTTAAAAACCGCTCCACATCCTTTCCAACCACTCTGCTAAAAACCGCTCCACATCCTTTCCAAACACTCCTCTAAAAACCACCCCACATCCTTTCCAACCACTCTGTTAAAAACCGCTCCACATCCTTTCCAACCACTCTGTTAAAAACCGCTCCACATCCTTTCCAACCACTCCTCTAAAAACCGCTCCACATCCTTTCCAACCACTCTGTTAAAAACCGCTCCACATCCTTTCCAACCACTCCTCTAAAAACCGCTCCACATCCTTTCCAACCACTCCTCTAAAAACCGCTCCACATCCTTTCCAACCACTCTGTTAAAAACCGCTCCACATCCTTTCCAACCATTCTGCTAAAAACCGCTCCACATCCTTTCCAACCACTCTGCTAAAAACCGCTCCACATCCTTTCCAACCACTCTGTTAAAAACCGCTCCACATCCTTTCCAACCACTCTGCTAAAAACTGCTCCACATCCTTTCCAACCACTCCTCTAAAAACTGCTCCACATCCTTTCCAACCACTCTGTTAAAAACCGCTCCACATCCTTTCCAACCACTCCTCTAAAAACTGCTCCACATCCTTTCCAACCACTCTGTTAAAAACCGCTCCACATCCTTTCCAACCACTCTGCTAAAAACCGCTCCACATCCTTTCCAACCACTCTGTTAAAAACCGCTCCACATCCTTTCCAACCACTCTGTTAAAAACCGCTCCACATCCTTTCCAACCACTCCTCTAAAAACCGCTCCACATCCTTTCCAACCACTCCTCTAAAAACCGCTCCACATCCTTTCCAACCACTCCTCTAAAAACCGCTCCACATCCTTTCCAACCACTCTGCTAAAAACCGCTCCACATCCTTTCCAACCACTCTGCTAAAAACCGCTCCACATCCTTTCCAACCACTCTGCTAAAAACCGCTCCACATCCTTTCCAACCACTCCTCTAAAAACCGCTCCACATCCTTTCCAACCACTCCTCTAAAAACCGCTCCACATCCTTTCCAACCACTCTGTTAAAAACCGCTCCACATCCTTTCCAACCACTCCTCTAAAAACCGCTCCACATCCTTTCCAACCACTCTGTTAAAAACCGCTCCACATCCTTTCCAACCACTCTGTTAAAAACCGCTCCACATCCTTTCCAACCACTCTGCTAAAAACCGCTCCACATCCTTTCCAACCACTCTGTTAAAAACCGCTCCACATCCTTTCCAACCACTCTGCTAAAAACCGCTCCACATCCTTTCCAACCACTCTGTTAAAAACCGCTCCACATCCTTTCCAACCACTCTGTTAAAAACCGCTCCACATCCTTTCCAACTACTCTGTTAAAAACCGCTCCACATCCTTTCCAACCACTCCTCTAAAAACCGCTCCACATCCTTTCCAACCACTCTGTTAAAAACCGCTCCACATCCTTTCCAACCACTCTGTTAAAAACCGCTCCACATCCTTTCCAACCACTCTGTTAAAAACCGCTCCACATCCTTTCCAACCACTCTGCTAAAAACCGCTCCTCACTCACAGGAAAAAACTGCTGCTCCAAATGGTCTCTGTTCATTAAAATCACATTTTAACCAACACCCATCTATTTTTGTGACTACCAGGACCTACCATTTGGTTTTAAAGTATTGAAACTAAACCAAATGATTTGAATGAAAAGTATTTAAATAAACATGAAAAGGTGAATGTAAGAAGTGCTCATCATTTCAAATAGGCTACATGTCATATTAAAAATTATTTAGGGTATATTATTTCAATTATTTCAAGTCTATAGCCTACAAAGAAATACATTGTGAAGCATTTGCAAGTGCGACATATTAGGCTGGTAGGGAGTCAGGGACATTAAGAACTCAGCAGTTAAACAACATTTTGTTGTATTAAATCACCATAGTCTAGAAATTGCGCGTGACTTAGAATTAAGTACAAATTAAACGAAAAAAAATATTTTTAGGTTCAGTTTACAGTGCCTCTGAATTCATTTTTTAGAAACACCAGTTTGGTCAGTCTGTGGTTTCAGGCTCAGGCGATGATGTCTGGAGAGCAGACCAGCAGCGGAGAATATACTATCGGTGCTTACAGAGCCACTGGGGATGCTCACCACCCTTCAGGCCACTGGGGATGCTAACCACCCTTCAGGCCACTGGGGATGCTAACCACCCTTCAGGCCACTGGGAATGCTCACCACCCTTCAGGCCACTGGGGATGCTAAACACCCTTCAGGCCACTGGGGATGCTCACCACCCTTCAGGCCACTGGGGATGCTCACCACCCTTCAGGCCACTGGAGATGCTAAACACCCTTCAGGCCACTGGGGATGCTCACCACCCTTCAGGCCACTGGGGATGCTCACCACCCTTCAGGCCACTGGGGATGCTCACCACCCTTCAGGTCACTGGGGATGCTCACCACCCTTCAGGCCACTGGGGATGCTAAACACCCTTCAGGCCACTGGGGATGCTCACCACCCTTCAGGCCACTGGGGATGCTCACCACCCTTCAGGCCACTGGAGATGCTAAACACCCTTCAGGCCACTGGGGATGCTCACCACCCTTCAGGCCACTGGGGATGCTCACCACCCTTCAGGCCACTGGGGATGCTCACCACCCTTCAGGTCACTGGGGATGCTCACCACCCTTCAGGCCACTGGGGATGCTAACCACCCTTCAGGCCACTGGGGATGCTAAACACCCTTCAGGCCACTGGGGATGCTAAACACCCTTCAGGTCACTAGGGATGCTCACCACCCTTCAGGTCACTGGGGATGCTCACCACCCTTCAGGCCACTGGGGATGCTCACCACCCTTCAGGCCACTGGGGATGCTCACCACCCTTCAGGTCACTGGGGATGCTCACCACCCTTCAGGCCACTGGGGATGCTCACCACCCTTCAGGCCACTGGGGATGCTCACCACCCTTCAGGCCACTGGGGATGCTCACCACCCTTCAGGCCACTGGGGATGCTCACCACCCTTCAGGTCACTGGGGATGCTCACCACCCTTCAGGCCACTGGGGATGCTCACCACCCTTCAGGACACTGGGGAGGCTAAACACCCTTCAGGCCACTGGGGATGCTAACCACCCTTCAGGTCACTAGGGATGCTCACCACCCTTCAGGCCACTGGGGATGCTAAACACCCTTCAGGCCACTGGGGATGCTCACCACCCTTCAGGCCACTGGGGATGCTCACCACCCTTCAGGTCACTGGGGATGCTAACCACCCTTCAGGCCACTGGGGATGCTCACCACCCTTCAGACCACTGGGGATGCTAACCACCCTTCAGGCCACTGGGGATGCTAAACACCCTTCAGGCCACTGGGGATGCTAACCACCCTTCAGGTCACTAGGGATGCTCACCACCCTTCAGACCACTGGGGATGCTAACCACCCTTCAGACCACTGGGGATGCTAAATACCCTTCAGGCCACTGGGGATGCTCACCACCCTTCAGGCCACTGGGGACGCTAAACACCCTTCAGGCCACTGGGGATGCTAACCACCCTTCAGGCCACTGGGGATGCTCACCACCCTTCAGGCCACTGGGGATGCTCACCACCCTTCAGGCCACTGGGGATGCTCACCACCCTTCAGGTCACTGGGGATGCTAAACACCCTTCAGGTCACTGGGGATGCTCACCACCCTTCAGGCCACTGGGGATGCTCACCACCCTTCAGGCCACTGGGGATGCTCACCACCCTTCAGGCCACTGGGGATGCTCACCACCCTTCAGGCCACTGGGGATGCTAAACACCCTTCAGGCCACTGGGGATGCTCACCACCCTTCAGGCCACTGGGGATGCTCACCACCCTTCAGGCCACTGGGGATGCTAAACACCCGCTACAATTTCGCTCATTTCACGACCTCAGGAAAATGCTTTTGTAATCTACTTGTGTGCTGCTATCGCCCCTTGCTTTAGCTACTGTCATGGAGTTCACTAAATCATTTCATAAAGAAACTGATACACAGGCGCTAAATCAAGGTGACTTACAAAGATGAGGAGGACCTAGAGCAAGAGAGAGAGAGAGAGAGAGTGCGGTGATGTAATGTGAGTGGGAGCTGAGCAGGCGTAAATCCCACTCGTCGCTCACCGAGCAGTGCTTGAGGATGTCCGTTCCACCTCCTTTTCAACCGCTACACTAAAATCCGCTCTTCGCTCACAGGAAAAATAAAAAAACGTACACTCCAAATTGGCTCCGTAGGGTGATGATGTAATGTCAACAACTAAAGAATCATTACTTCTAATGAATGAATTCAAAGGCACCGTAGACTGAAAGTAAGTAAGTGACAGCGTATATCAAATCAAATCAAATGTTATTTGTCACATGCGCAGAGTACAACAGTGAAATGCTTACTTACAAGCCCTTAACAAACAATGCAGTTTTAAGAAAATACCCCCCCCCCCAAAAAAGTATGAGATAAGAATAACAAATAATTGAAGACCTGCATTAAATAACAATAGCGGGGGCTATATACAGGGGGTACTGTTACAGAGTCAGTGTGGGGCACTGGTGATGAGGTAATTGAGGTAATACGTACATGTAGGTAGAGTTATTATAGTGACTATGCATAGATAATAACAGAGAATAGCAGCAGCGTAGAAGAGGGGTGGGGGGCAATGCAAAGAGTCTGGGTAGCCATTTCATTAGCTGTTCAGGAGTCTTATGACTCCTGGTAGAAGTCATAAGTAGAAGCTGTTTAGAAGCCTCTTGGACCTAGACTTGGCGCTCCGGTACCGCTTGCCGTGCGACAGCAGAGAGAACAGTCTATGACTAAGGTGGCTGGAGTCTTTGACACTTTTTAGGGCCTTTCTCTGACACCGCCTGGTATAGAGGTCCTGGATGGCAGGAAGCTTGGCCCCAGTGATGTACTGGGCCATAACCACTACCCTCTGTGGTGCCTTGCGGTTGGAGGCCGAGGTGTTGCCATACCAGGCAGTGATGCAACCCGTCAGGATGCTCTCGATGGTGCAGCTGTAAAACCTTTTGAGGATCTGAGGACCAATGCCAAATCTTTTTAGTCTCCTGAGGGGGAAGAGGTTTTGTCGTGCCCTATTCACGACTGTCATGGTGTGCTTGAACCATGTTAGTTTGTTGGTGAGGCGGACTCCAAGGGTTGCGCAATTTATAGAATATAACGATTTAATACAATACGATGTTGTTGACATGCTAAGCCCTTAATAATGTCCCTGACTTCCTACCAGCCTAGTATGTCGCACTTGCAAATGCTTCACAATGTATTTCTTTGTAGGCTATAGACTTGAAATAATTGAGGTAATATAGCCTACATAATGAATTTCCATTCCTTCTTAGTCTCCCTGTCTGGCTCCTGACCCATTCAGAGTGTTAATATGCTGTTTAACATGACATGTAGCCTATTTGAAGTGATGAGCGCTTCATAGAGTCATCGTTTCATGTTTATTATAATACTTTTCATTCAAACCATTTGGTTTAGTTTCAATACTTTAAAACCAAATGGTAGGTCCAGGTAGTCAAAAAAATAGATGGGTGTTGGTTAAATTGTGATTTTAATGAACAGAGACAATTTGGAGCTGCAGTTTCTTTTTCCTGTAAGTGAAGAGCGGTTCTTAGTGTAGTGGTTGGAAAGGATGTGGAGCGGTTTTTAACAGAGTGGTTGGAAAGGATGTGGAGCGGTTTTTAACAGAGTGGTTGGAAGGATGTGGAGCGGTTTTTAACAGAGTGCAAAGCCACGCTCTGCTCCTCACTCAGCTCCGGCTCCGGCTCCGCTCCTCACTCAGCTCAGTTACTGTGTGTGTGTGTGTGTATTTGTGTGTGTGTGTGTGTGTGTGTGTGTTTGTGTATTTGTGTGTGTGTGTGTTTGTGTATTTTTGTGTGTGTGTGTGTGTGTGTGTTTGTGTATTTGTGTGTGTGTGTGTGTGTGTTTGTGTATTTTTGTGTGTGTGTGTGTGTTTGTGTATTTTTGTGTGTGTGTGTGTGTGTGTGTGTTTGTGTATTTGTGTGTGTGTGTGTGTGTGTGTGTGTGTGTGTGTGTGTGTGTGTGTGTGTGTGTGTGTGTGTGTGTGTGTGTGTGTGTGTGTGTGTGTGTGTGATCCCTGTGAGCCGCTGTGTGTCTGTGATCCTCTCTCTCTCTGTGTGTGTGTGTGTGTGTGTGTGTGTGTGTGTGTGTGTGTGTGTGTGTGTGTGTGTGTGTGTGTGTGTGTGTGTGTGTGTGTGTGTGTGTGTGTGTGTGTGATCCTTGTGAGCCGCTGTGTGTCTGTGATCCTCTCTCTCTGTGTGTGTGTGTGTGTGTGTGTGTGTGTGTGTGTGTGTGTGTGTGTGTGTGTGTGTGTGTGTGTGTGTGTGTGTGTGTGTGTGTGTGTGTGTGTGTGTGTGTGATCCCTGTGAGCCGCTGTGTGTCTGTGATCCTCTCTCTCTCTGTGTGTGTGTGTGTGTGTGTGTGTGTGTGTGTGTGTGTGTGTGTGTGTGTGTGTGTGTGTGTGTGTGTGTGTGTGTGTGTGTGATCCTTGTGAGCCGCTGTGTGTCTGTGATCCTCTCTCTCTGTGTGTGTGTGTGTGTGTGTGTGTGTGTGTGTGTGTGTGTGTGTGTGTGTGTGTGTGTGTGTGTGTGTGTGTGTGTGTGTGTGTGTGTGTGTGTGTGTGTGTGTGTGAGATCCCTGTGAGCCGCTGTGTGTGTCTGTGAGCAGGTCTGTTTCTGCAGTTTGCTTAACATTAGGGCCTTCTTTACACCAGTCTGAAGGGGGAAATGATGTTGCTCTTAGTCACTGATCTGAGATTGACGTACAGTAGTCATGTTTCCTGTGGGACTAAGATTGGGGTTAAGATGAAGTTTTGACATAGACGTGTTTTCCTGTGGGACTAATGTAGTTGAGGATTTGACTCCTGAGTGATATCAACAAGATCTCATTGTTTTACAAATTTGACATCAGATTCCGATGTTTTAACCCAACGTTTCTCCAAAGTTCTAAATTCGATGTTTCTCCAAACGTGTTCATCGTTCATCCATGTCTGAGGACGTCGGGAGATGACTTGGAAACCGGACACTAGAGGGCAACAGTGAGCGCTGTTCCGGTTTTGGTTTTGCTAGGGCGTTGTGGACGGGGATGGCGGATGGGCGTAATCCAGCGATACAAAGCTGTTTTTTTAGATTTTTTTTTTAAGCCTATCCCAAAACCTTAACTCTTACCTTAACCATTCAGAGTTAATGCCTAACCTTAATTTTTTTTAAATTTAATTCCTAAACTTAATCTTGGAACTATACAGAGAAGTAAACTAACACTTAAAAATTGGACGATTTGAGGAACATTGATGAACGTCTAATTCTGACGCGAGAGTGTGAGAGCTAGTTGACCATGACTGTCTTCAAAACAGTGTTTTATTTACACATTTTTCTACGTTCACTATAATGGGGGCTCCTGTTTTCTGCTAACAACACCTGCAGTACCGCAGTCAGCCTTGAACTCCTGCAGCTTCAATGAGAGGGGACAGTCATTGTCCCCTTGGTTACACCACACAGACAAACATGAACAATACCCTGACTAAAATACTGAAAACATCAGATCACTACACTTTATTTTTTCCTCTCCCCTTGGGAAAGAAAGATACACTGAAAAACAGTAGAAATACAATAATTTCAAACATTTTACTGAGTTACAGGTCAAATAAGGAGATCCGTCAATTTAATAAATTCATTCGGTCCTAATCTATAGATGTCACATGACTGGGCCGGGGTGCAGCCATGGGTGGGCCTGGGAGGGCATAGGCCCATCCACTTGGCAGCCAATCAGAATGAGTTTTTCACAACAAAAGGGCAGACAGAAAACAGACAGAAATACTCCTCAATACCCTTGGCGTGTACATCTTCCTTTGTGTGCACAGACCATATAGTCTCTGGCACAGCCCCACACTCTGCGATTTGTAAACAAACAAAAAAGTCAGGGGTAGCTTCGCTAATCGCTACGGAGCACAGCCCCCCCCCCCAATTTTTTTTTTATTTTGTCGGACTTTATTTTTTTGCTGTATCATGTTTTGTTAACATTACACAATCAATTGATGTTAAATGCCGGAATGTAATTTTCTCTTGTAGAATTTACATAACTCGGCGGAACTTGATGTGCACCAGATTCATTCATTGAAGAAATTAACCGACCAAATTCTCTTTGAGTCAAAGTTGTTTGTCATTTTGGTCTGCGGCTCGTTGGTCATTTACTAGACACTTCTATTGAGAGCTCCCTTCAGTCAGTACATTCAACTAAGGGAGGTAAACAACCACATGTTAAAAAAAAGTACAACGTTTATGTAACCATTACTGGGAATGTTGTTGTAGGTAAACTGGACTGTAGGTTAATTCACCTTGAGCCCCGTTGGCTCCTGGATCCTGGTCGGAGAATCCCATTGGAAGAGCAAGAAGCAGATGGGGAAATCATAGCTGAGCTCTTCATACTGAAATCCTCACTATAATGTTGTTTAAAATTGGAAATAAACTTTTGAATGTGAAAAAGTGTTTTATTCCTTTAGTAGTTACGATGAACACATCCCAAAGAGTTTACAACTGACACATTGGATTCATTGGGGAGATACTTGTTCTAATTGAGTTCAAACATTTTGTCAATCTGACATCATCATTTCCAATTAGTATTTCTCAATTTAATAGTGTTTCAATAACACAATTAAATAGATATATACTTATAATTTCATTGAAAACATAACCTGTTTTCATTTGAAGTAACTACTGTCCATAATAACCTGTTTCCATTTGGTGTAACTACTGTCCATAATAACCTGTTTCCATTACGTGTAACTACTGTCCATAATAACCTGTTTCCATTACGTGTAACTTACATTTACATTTAGCAGACGCTCTTATCCAGAGCAACTTACAAATTGGAAAGTTCATACATATTCATCCTGGTCCCCCCGTGGGAATTGAACCCTGGTCCCCCCGTGGGAATTGAACCCACAACCCTGGCGTTGCAAGCGCCATGCTCTACCAACTGAGCCACACGGGACCACGTAACTACTGTCCATAATAACCTGTTTTCATTTGAAGTAACTACTGTCCATAATAACCTGTTTCCATTAGGTGTAACTACTGTCCATAATAACCTGTTTCCATTAGGTGTAACTACTGTCCATAATAACCTGTTTTCATTTGAAGTAACTACTGTCCATAATAACCTGTTTCCATTTGAAGTAACTACTGTCCATAATAACCTGTTTCCATTAGGTGTAACTACTGTCCATAATAACCTGTTTCCATTAGGTGTAACTACTGTCCATAATAACCTGTTTCCATTAGGTGTAACTACTGTCCATAATAACCTGTTTCCATTAGGTGTAACTACTGTCCATAATAACCTGTTTCCATTAGGTGTAACTACTGTCCATAATAACCTATTTCCATTAGATGTAACTACTGTCCATAATAACCTGTTTCCATTAGATGTAACTACTGTCCATAATAACCTGTTTCCATTACGTGTAACTACTGTCCATAATAACCTGTTTCCATTAGATGTAACTACTGTCACACCCTGGCCTTAGTTATCTTTGTTTTCATTATTATTTTAGTTAGGTCAGGGTGTGACATGGTGAAGTATGTGTTTTTGTATTGTCTAGGGCACAGGTGTCAAACTCATTCCACGGGGGGCCGAGTGTCTGCGGGTTTTCGCTCCTCCCTTATACTTGATTGATGAATTAACATCACTAATTAGTTAGGAACTCCCCACACCTGGTTGTCTAGGGCTTTATTGAAAGGAAAAACCAAAAACCTGCAGACACTAGGCCCTCCGTGGAATGAGTTTGACACCCCTGGTCTAGGGTGTTGTTTGGTTTAGGGGGTTAAGTAGAGTAGATGGTTTAGTGTTCAGTGTAGGTGTCTAGGAAAGTCTATGGTTGCCTGAATTGGTTCTCAATTAGAGACAGCTGGTTATTGTTGTCTCTGATTGGGAGCCATATTTAAGGCAGCCATAGGCTTTAGCTGGTTGTGGGTAATTGTCTATGTGTAGTGTTTGTGTCAGCACTATTTATATGTATAGCTTCACGGTCGTCAGTTTGTTGTTTTGTTTCGTTCGTTGCTCTTCTTTAAATAAAGAAGATGTATTTTGCACACGCTGCGCCTTGGTCCTCTCTCTCACCCAAAGACGATCGTGACAGAATTACCCACCAATCTAGGACCAAGCGGCGTGTCAAGCGGCAACAGGACCCACCTACACAGGATTCATGGACATGGGAGGAGATATTGGATGGAAAGGGACCTTGGGCACAACCGGGAGAATATCGCCTCCCTCGTGAAGAGCTGGAGGCAGCTAAAGCCGAGAGGAGGCGATATGAGGAGGCAGCACGGAAGCAAGGCTGGAAGCCCGTGAGTACAACCCAAAAATTTCTTGGGGGGGGCCTTAAAGGGAGTGTGGCGAAGTCAGGTAGGAGACCTGCGCCTACTCCCTGTACTTACCGTGGAGAGCGAGAGTACGGGCAGACACCGTGTTACGCAGTAGAGCGCATGGTGTCTCCTGTACGCGTGCATAGCCCGGTTCGGTACATTCCAGCTCCACGTATCGGCCGGGCTAGATTGAGCGTTGAGCCGGATGTCATGAAGCCGGCCCAACGCATCTGGTCACCATACGCATGGTGCCTTACGCATGGTGTCCCCGGTTTGCCTACATAGCCCGGTGCGGGTTATTCCACCTCCCCGCACTGGTCGGGCGACGGGGAGCATACAACCAGGTAAGGTTGGGCAGGCTCAGTGCTCAAGGGAGCCAGTACGCCTGCACGGTCCGGTATTTCCGGCGCCACCTCCCCGCCCCAACCCAGTACCACCAGTGCCTCCTCCACGCACTAGCCCTATGGTGCGTGTCTCCAGCCCTTTACCACCAGTGCCTAAACCATGCACCAAGCCTCCTGTGTGTCCCCAGAGTCCTGTGCGTCCTGTTGCTGCTCCCCGCACTAGCCCTGAGATGCGTGTCCCCAGTCCGGTACCACCAGTTCCGGCACCACGCACTAGGCCTAATGTGCGCTCCCAGGGTCCAGCATGCCCTGTTCCTTCTCCCCGCACTAGCCTGAAGGTGCGTGTCTTTAGCCCGGTACCTCCAGTTCCGGCACCACGCACCAGGCCTACAGTGCGTCTCAGCCGGCCAGAGTCTGCCGTCTGCCCAACGGCGCCTGAACTGCCCGTCTGCCCAACGGCGCCTGAACTACCCGTCTGCCCAACGGCGCCTGAACTGCCCGTCTGCCCAATGGCGCCTGAACTGCCCGTCTGCCCAACGGCGCCTGAACTGCCCGTCTGCCCAACGGCGCCTGAACTGCCCGTCTGCACAACGGCGCCTGAACTGCCCGTCTGCCCAACAGCGCCTGAACTGCCCGTCTGCCCAACGCTGTCTGAACTGTCCGTCTGCCAAGCGCCGAATGAACTGTCCGTCTGTACTGAGTCTTCAAAGCCGCCCGTCTGTACTGAGCCTGCAAAGCCACCCGTCTGCCATGAGCCTTCAGAGCCGTCCGCCAGACAGGATCAGCCAGAGCCTTCCGCCAGACAGGAGCCGCTAGAGCCTTCCGCCAGACAGGAGCAGCCAAAGCCTTCCGCCAGACAGGATCAGCCAGAGCCTTCCGCCAGACAGGATCAGCCAGAGCCTTCCGCCAGACAGGATCAGCCAGAGCCTTCCGCCAGACAGGATCAGCCAGAGCCTTCCGCCAGACAGGATCAGCCAGAGCCTTCCGCCAGACATGAGCAGCCAGAGCCGTCAGCCAGCCATGAGCAGCCAGAGCCGTCAGCCAGCCATGAGCAGCCAGATCCGTCAGCCAGCCATGAGCAGCCAGATCCGTCAGCCAGCCATGAGCAGCCAGATCCGTCAGCCAGCCATGAGCAGCCAGATCCGTCAGCCAGCCATGAGCAGCCAGATCCGTCAGCCAGCCATGAGCAGCCAGATCCGTCAGCCAGCCATGAGCAGCCAGATCCGTCAGCCAGCCATGAGCAGCCAGCCAGCCAGGGTCCACCAGAGCCAGCCAGCCAGGATCCGCCATCCAGCCAGGATCCGTCCCTCAGTCCGGAGCTGCCGTCCCTCAGTCCGGAGCTGCCCCTTATCCTGGTGCTGCCCCTTATCCTGGTGCTGCCCCTTATCCTGGTGCTGCCCCTCAGTCCGGTGCTGCCCCTCAGTCCGGTGCTGCCCCTTAGTCCGGTGCTGCCCCTTAGTCCGGTGCTGCCCCTTAGTCCGGTGCTGCCCCTTAGTCCGGTGCTGCCCCTTAGTCCGGTGCTGCCCCTTAGTCTGGTGCTGCCACTTAGTCCGGTGCTGCCCCTTAATCCAGTGGGGTTAAGTTGGAGGGTGGTCATTTGGAGGAGGCTACGAAAGCGGGTAGTGACTATGGTGGGGTGGGGACCACGACCAGTGCCAGAGCCGCCACCGTGGACAGACGCCCACCCAGACCCTCCCCTAGACTTTATGCTGGTGCGCCCGGAGTTCACACCTTAAGGGGGGGGTTATGTCACACCCTGGCCTTAGTTATCTTTGTTTTCATTATTATTTTAGTTAGGTCAGGGTGTGACATGGTGAAGTATGTGTTTTTGTATTGTCTAGGGTGTTGTTTGGTTTAGGGGGTTAAGTAGAGTAGATGGTTTAGTGTTCAGTGTAGGTGTCTAGGAAAGTCTATGGTTGCCTGAATTGGTTCTCAATTAGAGACAGCTGGTTATTGTTGTCTCTGATTGGGAGCCATATTTAAGGCAGCCATAGGCTTTAGCTGGTTGTGGGTAATTGTCTATGTGTAGTGTTTGTGTCAGCACTATTTATATGTATAGCTTCACGGTCGTCAGTTTGTTGTTTTGTTTCGTTCGTTGCTCTTCTTTAAATAAAGAAGATGTATTTTGCACACGCTGCGCCTTGGTCCTCTCTCTCACCCAAAGACGATCGTGACAACTACTGTCCATAATAACCTGTTTCCATTAGATGTAACTACTGTCCATAATAACCTGTTTCCATTAGGTGTAACTACTGTCCATAATAACCTGTTTCCATTACGTGTAACTACTGTCCATAATAACCTGTTTCCATTTGGTGTAACTACTGTCCATAATAACCTGTTTCCATTAGATGTAACTACTGTCCATAATAACCTGTTTCCATTAGATGTAACTACTGTCCATAATAACCTGTTTCCATTAGATGTAACTACTGTCCATAATAACCTGTTTCCATTACGTGTAACTACTGTCCATAATAACCTGTTTCCATTAGATGTAACTACTGTCCATAATAACCTGTTTCCATTAGATGTAACTACTGTCCATAATAACCTGTTTCCATTAGATGTAACTACTGTCCATAATAACCTGTTTCCATTAGATGTAACTACTGTCCATAATAACCTGTTTCCATTACGTGTAACTACTGTCCATAATAACCTGTTTTCATTTGAAGTAACTACTGTCCATAATAACCTGTTTCCATTTGGTGTAACTACTGTCCATAATAACCTGTTTCCATTAGGTGTAACTACTGTCCATAATAACCTGTTTTCATTTGAAGTAACTACTGTCCATAATAACCTGTTTCCATTTGAAGTAACTACTGTCCATAATAACCTGTTTCCATTTGAATTAAGTCGTTTTTTTGTGCAGCTAACAGTAGTACAAGGCGAAGGACCATCCACTCTCCTCCTCCCTCTTCTGAAATGGAATTGAATAATCAAGGATAAATACAGAGTTTAGCGGTAATACCGGAGTTTTACCGGTGAAGCTAAAGGCTAGCTAAGCTACTCCCTGGACCAATTAAGCCAGCTAGTTACAAGTAACTATTATCAACTGTGGATAATTGGTTCCAAAGTTGTTTCAAGGTTAAGATGACCTGTAACTATGCTAGCTAGCTACCGTTCAGCTGTTTTTCTGATAACCTAATTATCTGAAGAGTAAAGGTTAGGTAATAAGTAGCTGTACTCTAAATGTAGCTAGCTTGTTAGCTAGCTAGCTGCATGGTTATGTAGTGTGGTTATGTAGTGTGGTTATGTAGTGTGGTTATGTAGACATGATCAGAACAGGCATTGAATGATAGACAGAACAAAACATGGACCCATTCTGTGATTTAAAAAAAATCGCTAACAAGTCATCTGCATGATCTGCATTCTCACTTTATGTCCAGTTTTACAATATTGTTGCTTGCTCTCTGTCCTTGGTCTGCATCCCACCTCCCGGGAGTCCTCAGTCCTGTAAGACACTGGAAACATATACAGTAGTTAGGTTGTTGAATTGTCGTTATGTCTGTCATGGATCCGAGCTCATATATTACCCAGAGGTACTGAGAATCAGGCAGGCAATTCTCTCTCTCTCTCTCTCTCTCTCTCTCTCTCTCTCTCTCTCTCTCTCTCTCTCTCTCTCTCTCTCTCTCTCTCTCTCTCTCTCTCTCTCTGTCTCTGTCTGTCTGTCTCTGTCTCTGTCTCTGTCTCTGTCTCTGTCTCTGTCTCTGTCTCTGTCTCTGTGTGTGTACAGTGCTGTGGGGTTCCTACCCACTGTGTGCGTCAATGCCTGCGTCAAGCCACCATGATTGTTCCGCCTTGTTGTAGTCCTGATTCTACTCTACTTGAACTAGGCGGCGGAGGGATTTTAGCAGGGGTTGGACAATCACGGACGATGATTTGCACTTTTTGGGAAAGAGAGAATCCTCTTTCTCCATTTTCTGGGCGTATATGAGTTATGATGTTCTTTACAGTGACATAAGCCTACTTTAACAAAAAAGCTACTCAAATGAATGTAGACACTGTGTATTTTACTGGACAAACTTCAGAGAGGCTGGATTGTTGTTGTCTGTTGACTCCTGGGAACACAGACACAAAGGAGGAGTTAGTGAATAGTCACATTGTCTGTCTGTCATGGGATCAATGTACAGCCTAAATTCTATGAACTTGACAGTGAGATACAATGACATACTCAAAACATTCTCCGTGGAGAGAAAGGTGTCTGTCTGACCATGGTTTACTTCTGTGGCTAGTCAGAGCAGAGGGAGGCTGGGATGGGTAGTCTAAGAGAAAATAGTGTATTAATTAAGCAACTGCAATACTTACTTCTCACATCTGGTCCCTGTTAGATAGGACAGAATGTTACTCTGCTAAAACACAGAAGTACAAAATTGAGGGATGGATCAAGGCTGTATCACATCCGGCTGTGATTGGGAGTCCCATAAGGCGGCACACTATTGGCCCAGCGTCGTCCAGGTTTTAATAAAATAAAAAAATAAAAAAACATTGTCCAGCAAGCACAGCTAGGTTTATTATCGTAGAGACACCTTGCAGTTTTGGAGACAGGTTTGTGTTTGGTAAGAGGTAGGTACAACAGTGATTTACTCAGTGAGCTATATATTAAAGTTACGTCATATGGATCTACTTCATCGCAGAGTTAGCTATGGTATAGCTAGCTAGATAGCTATAGCTATGGTATAGCTAGCTTCTACTTGCTAGCTAACTACACTTTCGCTGTAGCTGCGTCGTGCACGTGTCTCCAGAAAGGACGGCGTGTACCAGCTGTGTTGACATTTCACCTATCCACTTCAGTCACTCGTCAAAATAAGATTGCTCATTTCTTACTCACTGTTTCACCGGCTTCAGAGCGTCTTGCAGACTGCATTATGCCACAGTAGCAACAGGTTGTAAACAGGAAGTAAGGAGCTCACACGTGTTAGCTCTAACGTGTTTGTAGGTAGGTGGTTCCTAATGAACTAAAGCATAGTGTACCCTATTATCTATAGGGCTCTATGGGCTCAGGTCAAAGTAGTGTACCCTATTCCCTATAGGGCTATATGGGCTCAGGTCAAAAGTAGTGTACCCTATTCCCTACAGGGCTATATGGGCTCAGGTCAAAAGTAGTGTACCCTATTCCCTACAGGGCTATATGGGCTCAGGTCAAAAGTAGTGTACCCTATCCCCTACAGGGCTATATGGGCTCAGGTCAAAAGTAGTGTACCCTATCCCCTACAGGGCTATATGGGCTCAGGTCAAAAGTAGTGTACCCTATTCCCTATAGGGCTATATGGGCTCAGGTCAAAAGTAGTGTACCCTATTCCCTACAGGGCTATATGGGCTCAGGTCAAAAGTAGTGTACCCTATTCCCTACAGGGCTATATGGGCTCAGGTCAAAAGTAGTGTACCCTATTCCCTACAGGGCTATATGGGCTCAGGTCAAAAGTAGTGTACCCTATTCTCCATAGGGCTATATGGGCTCAGGTCAAAAGTAGTGTACCCTATTTTCCATAGGGCTATATGGGCTCAGGTCAAAAGTAGTGTACCCTATTCCCTATAGGGCTATATGGGCTCAGGTCAAAAGTAGTGTACCCTATTCCCTACAGGGCTATATGGGCTCAGGTCAAAAGTAGTGTACCCTATCCCCTACAGGGCTATATGGGCTCAGGTCAAAAGTAGTGTACCCTATTCCCTACAGGGCTATATGGGCTCAGGTCAAAAGTAGTGTACCCTATTCTCCATAGGGCTATATGGGCTCAGGTCAAAAGTAGTGTACCCTATTTTCCATAGGGCTATATGGGCTCAGGTCAAAAGTAGTGTACCCTATTCCCTATAGGGCTATATGGGCTCAGGTCAAAAGTAGTGTACCCTATTCCCTATAGGGCTATATGGGCTCAGGTCAAAAGTAGTGTACCCTATTCCCTACAGGGCTATATGGGCTCAGGTCAAAAGTAGTGTACCCTATCCCCTACAGGGCTATATGGGCTCAGGTCAAAAGTAGTGTACCCTATTCCCTACAGGGCTATATGGGCTCAGGTCAAAAGTAGTGTACCCTATTTTCCATAGGGCTATATGGGCTCAGGTCAAAAGTAGTGTACCCTATTCCCTATAGGGCTATATGGGCTCAGGTCAAAAGTAGTGTACCCTATTCCCTACAGGGCTATATGGGCTCAGGTCAAAAGTAGTGTACCCTATCCCCTACAGGGCTATATGGGCTCAGGTCAAAAGTAGTGTACCCTATTCTCCATAGGGCTATATGGGCCCAGGTCAAAAGTAGTGTACCCTATTTTCCATAGGGCTATAACTGATGCTTAAGTCAGGAAGAATGTACATTTAATTGACACAGATTTCTACAAAGTTCCCACTTCAAGCTAAATAATATATAATACTTTGACTAAAACATTGACTTAAATCGTTGTACCACATCATGGATAAGCGCTGGGCATCGATTTTCATCGGTGTGGGGGCGTATATAAAACGTTGAAAGTATGGGTATGTTAAAAGTGAGGTCATGTAGGAGAGATTAAATGTATGTACAATGATACTCTGTTTGTTTTCTATAATCTGTGAGAGTGTGTTTTAATAATATGTGGAGCTAAGATTCCAAACCTCTGAGAAACATCAAGGAAACCTGTTGTTTCACAGCGGAGAGCAGTCTCATGCAGACCCGACCTGCTTGCTTATGTTTTTGTTCGCCACGGACCGTGTTTGCGAAATGGTCTTACATACCTGGAATTCTTGGTAATCTTCTCCCAGGAACATTATGACTCAACAAAAAAAACCGTTTTCAACACGCGTGTATTGCATGATTCTGAAAATTCTTCACAGTATGTCACTGTGTTGAAAATGATCTCATCAATCGGGCACGTTTGTTCGTTTTGTGATGTTTTCGTAACCTGTTATCATCCCTTTTAGCCTATTTTAGCTAAAACCTAAAAACTCACCTGTAGTATTGAGCCTGAGGAGGACATGTTACATTTTTCATGTTCTGAGTTTTTCTAGGAATTTGTTTTCTGAGTGAAGTCAAACGATCTAATGGTGTTTTGCTGCAGACGGGGCCCAAGGTCTGACTCTATATTCTACACTCGGCTATCTGTCGACCTGCCTGCCTGTTCCTTTTCAGTCAGTCAACTTCGGTACAACATATTAATGGGAGAGTCGCACTCTCGCGACTTCGGTTGAAGGGATCTACAATCACGCCTGGACAGGGCCAATGAGATCTGCGCCTCGCTGGAAGTCCCGCCTTCCACGAGGTGATAAGCGTGAGGCTCGGATTCATTCCTTCAATTATTCAGCCCTTCACCTCGATGTGAACTGGAACGATTCACACGACTGAAACAAACAATTGGAAAACGAGACCGTCTTTCGTTTGCACCAACTAAACTGTCCCTTAGTGGTGGAGTGTGTTCACCCCCTGGACGCTGTGTGCTGAAGTTTGTACTTGTTCTCATAAGTTTTCAAATAAACCAATGAGTTATTCTTCAAGTAAGACGGCTAAGGAAACGACCGGGACAGACGGCTAGGCCGGGACCGAGGTGTTGGAAGTGGAGATAGAGCAAATGTCTTGTCTGCCTGGGAGTGCCTACACCTAACCTGGCTCCTGTGTGCTATGTCGCCGGTTACGGGAGGACAGAGGGCGGCCAGGTTCAGTGGGTACCCCCTGCCGCCTGTGTCTGCCTCGGTCAAGCACTACTTGCCTCTCTTCCCAGACTTGTTGATTGAGGGTCCATCCAGTCCCACCTAGGTGATCCGGTCCTACGTGGACATTCCAGACCGGGCTAGCTAAACGAGCACTGCATAGCATGCTAGCCAGATTGGCTAACTGTCTTTATTTCATTGTCCAGAAGCCAAAGGCCCTTAAATATTTTATCAACCTATGCTAGTTGTTGCATCTTTATATTCCTCCTCTTTCTAAGTTTCTAACAGAGGTTTTCATCTCTGGCACATATGGAACCGCTATCAGGTGAGCTGTTTAGAATGGTGCTTTCACAGGTGAGCTGTTTAGAATTGTGCTTTCACAGGTGAGCTGTTTAGAATTGTGCTTTCACAGGTGAGCTGTTTAGAATGGTGCTTTCACAGGTGAGCTGTTTAGAATTGTGCTTTCACAGGTGAGCTGTTTAGAATGGTGCTTTCACAGGTGAGCTGTTCAGAATGGTGCTTTCACAGGTGAGCTGTTTAGAATTGTGCTTTCACAGGTGAGCTGTTCAGAATGGTGCTTTCACAGGTGAGCTGTTTAGAATTGTGCTTTCACAGGTGAGCTGTTTAGAATTGTGCTTTCACAGGTGAGCTGTTTAGAATGGTGCTTTCACAGGTGAGCTGTTTAGAATTGTGCTTTCACAGGTGAGCTGTTTAGAATGGTGCTTTCACAGGTGAGCTGTTCAGAATGGTGCTTTCACAGGTGAGCTGTTTAGAATTGTGCTTTCACAGGTGAGCTGTTCAGAATGGTGCTTTCACAGGTGAGCTGTTTAGAATTGTGCTTTCACAGGTGAGCTGTTCAGAATGGTGCTTTCACAGGTGAGCTGTTTAGAATTGTGCTTTCACAGGTGAGCTGTTTAGAATTGTGCTTTCACAGGTGAGCTGTTTAGAATTGTGCTTTCACAGGTGAGCTGTTCAGAATTGTGCTTTCACAGGTGAGCTGTTTAGAATTGTGCTTTCACAGGTGAGCTGTTTAGAATGGTGCTTTCACAGGTGAGCTGTTTAGAATTGTGCTTTCACAGGTGAGCTGTTTAGAATTGTGCTTTCACAGGTGAGCTGTTTAGAATGGTGCTTTCACAGGTGAGCTGTTTAGAATTGTGCTTTCACAGGTGAGCTGTTTAGAATTGTGCTTTCACAGGTGAGCTGTTTAGAATTGTGCTTTCACAGGTGAGCTGTTTAGAATTGTGCTTTCACAGGTAAGCTGTTTAGAATTGTGCTTTCACAGGTGAGCTGTTTAGAATGGTGCTTTCACAGGTGAGCTGTTTAGAATTGTGCTTTCACAGGTGAGCTGTTTAGAATTGTGCTTTCACAGGTGAGCTGTTCAGAATTGTGCTTTCACAGGTGAGCTGTTCAGAATTGTGCTTTCACAGGTGTGCTGTTTAGAATTGTGCTTTCACAGGTGAGCTGTTTAGAATTGTTCTTTCACAGGTGAGCTGTTTAGAATTGTGCTTTCACAGGTGTGCTGTTTAGAATTGTGCTTTCTCAGGTGAGCTGTTTAGAATTGTGCTTTCACAGGTGAGCTGTTCAGAATGGTGTTTTCACAGGTGAGCTGTTTAGAATGTTTGGTGACACTGTACACCAGTCTCAATGTCAACAGTGAAGAGGCGACTCCGGGATGCTGGCCTTCTAGGCAGAGTTGCAAAGAAAAAGCCATATCTCAGACTGGCCAATAAAAAGAAAAGATTAAGATGGGAAAAAGAACACAGACATTGGACAGAGGAACTCTGCCTAAAAGGCCAGCATCCCGGAGTCGCCTCTTTACTGTTGACGTTCAGGCTGGTGTTTTGCGGGTACTCTTTAATGAAGCTGCCAATTGAGGACTTGTGATGTGTCTGTTTCTCAAACTAGACACTCTAATGTACTTGTCCTCTTGCTCAGTTGTACACTGGGGCCTCCCACTCCTCTTTCTATTCTGGTTAGAGCCAGTTTGCGCTGTTCTGTGAAGGGAGTAGTACACAGCGTTGTACGAGATCTTCAGTTTTTTGGCAATTTCTCGCATGGAATAGCCTTCATTTCTCAGAACAAGAATAGACTGACGAGTTTCAGAATAAAATTATTTGTTTCTGGCCATTTTGAACCTGTAATCGAACCCACAAATGCTGATGCTCTAGATTCTCAACTAGTCTAAAGAGGGACAGTTTTATTGCTTCTTTAATCAGAACAACAGTTTTCAGCTGTGCTAACATAATTGCAAAAGGGTTTTCTGATGATCAATTAACCTTTTAAAATTATAAACTTGGATTAGTTATAAACTATCAAAATAAAGAGAGTCGCACACTCCATATATAAACTCCCAGTAATTTATTGGGTATTTACCAACGTTTCGGCATCGCTGTGCCTTCTTTGGGGTGATGTCATGAATACTTGAGCCAGGTTATGTAGACAAACAGTGCAATTAGTGCAACCAATGACAATAGTGAGGGGTGTGTCAAAATGATTAAGTTAATTAGAATGAATTAGTGAAGAAAAAAAAAGTTGTTTATGGCATATTAAATACATTAGGCTATTGTTATCGTATAGAAACATAATTGAATATTGTACATAATTTTAGCATTAACTTCTTTGGGGCAGGGGGCAGTATTTTCACGTCCGGATGAAAAGCATGCCCAGAGTAAATGGCCTGCTACAAAGCCATAAAAGCTAGAATATGCATATTATTGGTAGATTTGGATGGACAACACTCTGAAGTTTCTAAAACTGTTTGAATGAGGTATGTGAGTATAACAGAACTCATATGGCAGGTAAAAACCTGAGAAAAAATCCAACCAGGAAGTGGGAAATCTGAGGTTGGTCGATTTTCAACTCAGCTCTTATTGAAGATACAGTGGGATATTGGTAATGTTGCACTTCCCAAGGCTTCCACTATATGTCAACAGTCTTTAGAACCTTGTCTGGTGCTTATACTGTGAAGTGGGAGTGAATGAGAGTGGAATGAGTCAGAGGTCTGCCAGCAGCCACGAGCTGACCATGCGCATTCACATGAGAGTTTGCTCCCGTTCCATTTGCTTTTCTGAAGACAAAGGAATTCTCCGGTTGGAACATTATTGAAGAATTATGTTAAAAACATCCTAAAGATTGATTAAATACATCGTTTGACATGTTTCTACTGACTGTTACGGAACTTTTTGACATTTCGTCTGCTTTTAGTGAACGTGCTTCGTGACTTTGGATGTGTTTACCAAACGCTCTAACAAAAGTAACTATTTGGACATAAATGATGGACATTACCGAACAAAACAAACATTTCTTGTGGAAGTGGGAGTCCTGGGAGTGCATTCCGACGAAGATCAGCAAAGGTAAGTGAAGATTTATAATGCTTTTTTGACTTTTGTTGACTGCATAATATGGTGGATATATTTGTGTCTTGATTGGGCTCTGAGCGCCGACCTCAGATAGAGAGTAGATTTTTTTTAATGGAAAAAGCACACCATGCTATAATCTGAGTACAGCGCTCAGAGCCCAAACAAGCCATACAGATATCCGCCATGTTGTGGAGTAAACAGAAGTCAGAAATAGTATTATAAATATTCACTTACTTTTGATGATCTTCATCAGAATGCACTCCCAGGAATCCCACTTCCACAAGAAATGTTTGTTTTGTTCGGTAATGTCCATAATTTATGTCCAAATAGTTACTTTTGTTACTTTTTGTGATCAGCTCATGCCAGACACCTGACTCAAAGAGCTCTCCTTCCCTCATTCTTCACAGTATATGCATCAAACAAGGTTCTAAAGACTGTTGACATCTAGTGGAATCCGTAGGAAGTGCAATATGACCCCAAAGACACTGTATATTGGATAGGCAAACCTACAAATCTCAGATTTCCCACTTCCTGGTTGGATTTTTTCTCAGGTTTTTGCCTGCCATACGAGTTCTGTTATACTCACAGACATCATTCAAACAGTTTTAGAAACTTAGAGTGTTTTCTATTCAAATCTACTAATAATATACATATCTCATATTTTAGCTTCTGGGACTGAGTAGCAAGCAGATGACTCTGGGCACCTTATTCATCCAAGCTACTCAATACTGCCTCCAGCCATAAGAAGATAATGGCCTGAGATCAAAGTCAATATTCAGACCACTAGGGGTCAATGTTTTTAGACAGGATATCCAGTAAGCCTCCCTTTGTAGTAGTAGGATCTCGATGTTACCTCCTCTCCTTGGTAGAGCAACATGCTCAATGCCTGTGTATTTGAACGAATCTGTGGCCACCAGACAGATTTTGACAGCAATGCTAAAAACAATGACAGATAAATTCAAAATGAGAGGCTGCAAGGACAAACTCTTGATGCTGCAATGATGAAAATATCAAAAAAAAAACAAGAGAGGAATTACTAAAAACTCAACCAAAGATGTAAAACAACACAACCATCTTTTGCACCAAGTACACCAAGGGTTTGGAGAAAATGAAAGCAATCCTGAAAAAGCACTGACATATTCTGCATTCAGACAACAACAAAAATCTCACCCCCACTGGTGGTCT
This sequence comes from Salvelinus namaycush, assembly GCF_016432855.1. Lineage (NCBI taxonomy): Eukaryota > Metazoa > Chordata > Actinopteri > Salmoniformes > Salmonidae > Salvelinus > Salvelinus namaycush. Next base: position 6,584 of record NW_024059243.1, on the reverse strand, counting down.
ATAGCGTGGTGGCGATATTGGAGATAGCTTGGTGAGATCTGACCTGCCCCCTGAGCCCACTCAGACACTCTTGACACCCATTCCAAATGGGAACTACAAACGTGGCTCACGTGCACAGTGCAATAGCACTATAAAAACATCCTTCTTCAGACACCTACATACAGGTCGAAAAATCCCTGTTAGGGGTATCATCTCATGCAAGACCAAGCGAGTAATCTACCTCATCACCTGTTCATGTGGGAAAGCCTTCGCAGGACAAACGAAAAGACAATTTAAAACAACACATAGCTGAACACAGCAGCTCAATCAGGTGTAAGAAAATTGCAGCTTACTTTGTTGAAGCTAACCATCCTATCTCCTCCCTCAAATACACAGGCATTGAACATGTTGCTCTACCAAGGAGAGGAGGTAACATCGAAATCCTACTACTTCTAAAAAAAAATCCTCATCCATCTACACACAATACCCCATAATGACATCACAATACCCCATAATGACATCACAATACCCCATAATGACATCACAATACCCCATAATGACAAAGTGAAAACAGGTTTTAAGAATTTTTTTGCAAATGTATTAAAAATACAAAACAGACATACCTTATTTATATAAGTATTCAGACCCTTTGCTATGAGAGTCGACAATTGAAATCAGGTGCATCCTGTTTTCATTGGTCATCCTTGAGATGTTTCTACAACTTGATTGGAGTCCACCTGTGGTAAATTCAATTGAAGTTCAATTGAGGTCAAAACTGTAACTCGGCCACTCAGGAACAGTCACTGTCTTCTTGGTAAGCAACTCCAGTGTAGATTTGGCCTTGTGTTTTAGGTTATTGTCCTGCTGAAAGGTGAATTCATCTCCCAGTGTCTGGTGGAAAGCAGATAGAACCAGGTTTTCCTCTAGGACCTTGCCTGTGTTTAGCTCCATTCCGTTTCTTTTTTATCCTGAAAAACTCCCCAGTCCTTAACGATTACAAGCATACCCATAACATGATGCAGGCACCACTATGCTTGAAAATATGGAGAGTGGTACTCAGTAATGTGTTGTATGGTATTTTTATTTATTATGGATGCCAAGGCAGCAGCTACTCTTCCTGGGGTCCAGCAAAATTAAGGCAGTTTATACAATTTCAATTTGAAAAACATTCACAGATTTCACAACACACTGTGTGCCCTCAGGCCCCTACTCCACCACTACCACATATCTACAGCACTAAATCCATGTGTTATCGTGTGTGTGTCTGTGCCAATGTTTGTGTTGCTTCACAGTCCTCGCTGTTCCATAAGGTGTTTTTTTATCTGTTTTTTAAATCTGATTCTAGTTACCTGATGTGGAATAGAGTTCCATGTAGTCATGGCTCTATGTAGTACTGTGTACCTCCCATAGTCTGTTCTGGACTTGGGGACTGTGAAGAGACCTCTGGTGGCATGTCTTGTGGGGTATGCATGGGTGTCTGAGCTGTGTGGCAGTAGTTTAGACAGACAGCTCGGTGCATTCAACATGTCGATACCTCTCATAAATACAAGTAGTGATGAAGTTAATCTCTCCTCCACTTTGAGCCAGGAGAGATTGACATGCATATTATTAATATTAGCTCTCTGTGTACATCCAAGGGCCAGCCGTGCTGCCCTGTTCTGAGCCAATTACAATTTTCCTAAGTCCTTTTTTGTGGCACCTGACCACACGACTGAACAGAAGTCAAGGTGCGACAGAACTAGAGCCTGTAGGACCTGCCTTGTTGACAGTTTTGTTAAGAAGGCAGAACATTGTTTTATTGTGGACAGACTTCTCCCCATCTTAGCTACTACAGTATCAATATGTTTTGACCATGACAGTTTACAATCTAGGGATACTCAGTTTAGTCATCTCAACTTGCTCAATTTCCACATTAATTATTAGTTATTACAAGATTTAGTTGAGGTTTAAGGTTTAGTGAATGTTTTGTCCCAAATACAATGCTTTTAGTTTTAGAAATATTTAGGGCTAACTTATACCTTGCCACCCACTCTGAAACTAACTGCAGCACTTTGTTAAGTGTTGCAGTCATTTCAGTCGCTGTAGTAGCTGATGTGTATAGTGTTGAGTCATCCGCATACATAGACACCCTGGCTTTACTCAAAGCCAGTGGCATGTCGTTAGTAAAAATTGAAAAAAAGCAACGAGCCTAAACAGCTGCCCTGGGGAATTCCTGATTCTACCTGGATTATGTTGGAGAGGCTTCCATTAAAGAACACCCTCTGTGTTCTGTTAGACAGGTAACTCTTTATCCACATTATAGCAGGGGGGTGTAAAGCCATAACACATACGTTTTTCCATCAGCAGACTATGATCGATAAAGTCAAAAGATGCACTGAAGTTTAACAAGATTTGCCCCAAACATAACATTCGTATTCAGGACAAAAAATGAATTGCTTTACCACATTTCTTGCAGTATTACTTTAGTACATTGTTGAAAACAGGATGCATGTTTTGGAATATTTTATTTTTGTACGGGCTTCCTTCTTTTCACTCTGTCAATTAGTGTAGTATTGTGGAGTAACTACAATGTTGTTGAACCAGCCTCAGTTTTCTACAATCACAGCCATTAAACTCTATAACTGTTTTAAAGTCACCATTGGCCTCATGGTGAAATCTCTGAGCGTTTTCCTTCCTCTCTGGCAACTAAGTTTGGAAGGACGCCTGTATCTTTGTAGTGACTGGGTTTATTGATACACCATCCCAAAGTGTAATTAATAACTTCACCATGCTCAAACGGATGTTGAATGTCTCCTTTTAAAAAAAAGGAGTTGTTGTTTCCCCATCTACCAATAGGTGACCTTCTTGGCGAGGCATTGGAAAACCTCCGTGGTCTTTGTGGTTGAATCTGTGTCTGAAATGCACTGTTCAACTGAGGGAGCTTATAGATAATTGTATGTGTGGGGTACAGAGATGAGGTAGTTGTGTTAAACACTGTTATTAGTGTTGGTAAAGCCTACAGGGAGAGGTAAGAACAGGTATAGAAAAACAGATACCTAGTTGACAAAGCTACAAAAGAGCAAAAAGAGATCATCTATATATAACTAGGTAAGATACTCAAGTGACAGAGTGTTGTGAAACCCTCCTCTCTTTCCTTGAAGAACTCCGCAGAACGTTTCTTTGTTTTTGCGACAAAACCGCCAGCGACAAGACCGCCGCTTACAGCTGCCGCTGAGAAACCAGGGGAGACTGGAGTACTAACAATAATTGCTAATTGCCTTGCTGAGGTGGAGAGCACACCTCCCTGTACTAATTGCTGATTGACTAGGAGAGGTGAAACCACTCCCCCCTCCAATACAGTCACAAATTGCCCGGACCCTTGATCCTGGTTGATGTGTTATTAACAATCATCTGCAAGTTATGAGCATCTGCAAATGATGAGCAGTCAGCGGTTCACACACCAAGTAGTCTCCTGGGAAGACAGGCAGAGGTTCACACACCAAGTAGTCTACTGGGAAGACAGTCAGAGGTTCACACACCAAGTAGTCTACTGGGAAGACAGTCAGAGGTTCACACACCAAGTAGTCTACTGGGAAGACAGTCAGAGGTTCACACACCAAGTAGTCTACTGGGAAGACAGTCAGAGGTTCACACACCAAGTAGTCTACTGGGAAGACAGGCAGCGGTTCACACACCAAGTAGTCTACTGGGAAGACAGTCAGAGGTTCACACACCAAGTAGTCTACTGGGAAGACAGTCAGAGGTTCACACACCAAGTAGTCTACTGGGAAGACAGTCAGAGGTTCACACACCAAGTAGTCTACTGGGAAGACAGTCAGAGGTTCACACACCAAGTAGTCTACTGGGAAGACAGGCTGCAGTTCACACACCAAGTAGTCTACTGGGAAGACAGTCAGAGGTTCACACACCAAGTAGTCTACTGGGAAGACAGGCAGAGGTTCACACACCAAGTAGTCTACTGGGAAGACAGGCAGAGGTTCACACACCAAGTAGTCTACTGGGAAAACAGTCAGAGGTTCACACACCAAGTAGTCTACTGGGAAGACAGTCAGAGGTTCACACACCAAGTAGTCTACTGGGAAGACAGTCAGAGGTTCACATACCAAGTAGTCTACTGGGAAGACAGTCAGCGGTTCACACACCAAGTAGTCTACTGGGAAGACAGTCAGAGGTTCACACACCAAGTAGTCTACTGGGAAGACAGGCAGCGGTTCACACACCAAGTAGTCTACTGGGAAGACAGTCAGAGGTTCACACACCAAGTAGTCTACTGGGAAGACAGGCAGCGGTTCACACACCAAGTAGTCTACTGGGAAGACAGTCAGAGGTTCACACACCAAGTAGTCTACTGGGAAGACAGTCAGAGGTTCACACACCAAGTAGTCTACTGGGAAAACAGTCAGCAGTTCACACACCAAGTAGTCTACTGGGAAGACAGTCAGCAGTTCACACACCAAGTAGTCTACTGGGAAGACAGGCAGAGGTTCACACACCAAGTAGTCTACTGGGAAGACAGTCAGAGGTTCACACACCAAGTAGTCTACTGGGAAGACAGTCAGAGGTTCACACACCAAGTAGTCTACTGGGAAGACAGGCAGCGGTTCACACACCAAGTAGTCTACTGGGAAGACAGTCAGAGGTTCACACACCAAGTAGTCTACTGGGAAGACAGGCAGAGGTTCACACACCAAGTAGTCTACTGGGAAGACAGGCAGAGGTTCAAACACCAAGTAGTCTACTGGGAAAACAGTCAGAGGTTCACACACCAAGTAGTCTACTGGGAAGACAGTCAGAGGTTCACACACCAAGTAGTCTACTGGGAAGACAGTCAGAGGTTCACACACCAAGTAGTCTACTGGGAAGACAGGCAGCGGTTCACACACCAAGTAGTCTACTGGGAAGACAGTCAGAGGTTCACACACCAAGTAGTCTACTGGGAAGACAGTCAGAGGTTCACACACCAAGTAGTCTACTGGGAAGACAGGCAGAGGTTCACACACCAAGTAGTCTACTGGGAAGACAGGCAGAGGTTCACACACCAAGTAGTCTACTGGGAAAACAGTCAGAGGTTCACACACCAAGTAGTCTACTGGGAAGACAGTCAGAGGTTCACACACCAAGTAGTCTACTGGGAAGACAGTCAGAGGTTCACACACCAAGTAGTCTACTGGAAGACAGTCAGCGGTTCACACACCAAGTAGTCTACTGGGAAGACAGTCAGAGGTTCACACACCAAGTAGTCTACTGGGAAGACAGTCAGAGGTTCACACACCAAGTAGTCTACTGGGAAGACAGTCAGAGGTTCACACACCAAGTAGTCTACTGGGAAGACAGTCAGCAGTTCACACACCAAGTGACTACTGGGAAGACAGGAAGCAGTTCACACACCAAGTAGTCTCCTGGGAAGACAGTCAGCGGTTCACACACCAAGTAGTCTACTGGGAAGACAGGCAGCAGTTCACACACCAAGTAGTCTACTGGGAAGACAGTCAGCGGTTCACACACCAAGTAGTCTACTGGGAAGACAGGCAGCAGTTCACACACCAAGTAGTCTACTGGGAAGACAGGCAGAGGTTCACACACCAAGTAGTCTACTGGGAAGACAGGCAGAGGTTCACACACCAAGTAGTCTACTGGGAAGACAGGCAGAGGTTCACACACCAAGTAGTCTACTGGGAAAACAGTCAGAGGTTCACACACCAAGTAGTCTACTGGGAAGACAGTCAGAGGTTCACACACCAAGTAGTCTACTGGGAAGACAGTCAGAGGTTCACACTCCAAGTAGTCTACTGGGAAGACAGTCAGAGGTTCACACACCAAGTAGTCTACTGGGAAGACAGGCAGCAGTTCACACACCAAGTAGTCTACTGGGAAGACAGTCAGAGGTCCACACACCAAGTAGTCTACTGGGAAGACAGTCAGAGGTTCACACACCAAGTAGTCTACTGGGAAGACAGTCAGAGGTTCACACACCAAGTAGTCTACTGGGAAGACAGTCAGAGGTTCACACACCAAGTAGTCTACTGGGAAGACAGTCAGAGGTTCACACACCAAGTAGTCTACTGGGAAGACAGTCAGAGGTTCACACACCAAATAGTCTACTGGGAAGACAGTCAGCGGTTCACACACCAAGTAGTCTCCTGGGAAGACAGTCAGAGGTTCACACACCAAGTAGTCTACTGGGAAGACAGTCAGAGGTTCACACACCAAGTAGTCTACTGGGAAGACAGTCAGAGGTTCACACACCAAGTAGTCTACTGGGAAGACAGTCAGAGGTTCACACACCAAGTAGTCTACTGGGAAGACAGTCAGAGGTTCACACACCAAGTAGTCTACTGGGAAGACAGTCAGAGGTTCACACACCAAGTAGTCTACTGGGAAGACAGTCAGCGGTTCACACACCAAGTAGTCTACTGGGAAGACAGTCAGAGGTTCACACACCAAGTAGTCTCCTGGGAAGACAGTCAGAGGTTCACACACCAAGTAGTCTACTGGGAAGACAGTCAGAGGTTCACACACCAAGTAGTCTACTGGGAAGACAGTCAGCGGTTCACACACCAAGTAGTCTACTGGGAAGACAGTCAGCGGTTCACACACCAAGTAGT